>NC_053023.1:342017793-342040807 GCF_003073215.2 Triticum urartu
TGCACATGATTGACATGACATATGCAATGCATGACACGCAAGCAATGACAAAGCAACAACAGCGAATAACTAGAGGACACTTGGCACATCGGTATCGGGGCGTTACAGATCCTTCTTAATTAAAATGTATGAAATCATAAACTACTAACATGTACCTCTAGCAAGTGAAGTCTAACCATATGTGTGATCATAAAGTACAAAGTATCTATCTTATAACACATGTGGAACATATAGTAGAACATGCATGACTTGGGAAAGTGCTAACAAGATATGACAACCAACTAAGCAGGCATAGCTACCATCCTAGGTAAATAAAACACCTAGGATAATGAACAAGATGTAATAAACTAAATCACATGCATAAACTATATGTAGCAATACAAATAAAATGTGACATAAAGCAACCAACCATGTAATCTTGGATAACAAACATCTAAGAAATGAGAAATGCTACACTGTAAAACGCAATCCTCACACTCTACAAAAGTAATGATCTCCATGCATGATAACACATAATATAAATGCAAAACAATAGACCTACAACAAGTAATATGACAATGGTCGATCACATACCAATTCATAACCACTAGTAATAAAACTAGGTAACACAAATAATTTAAATAAACATCACCTAGAGTATCGCATGATATGACTTCAAAACGACAAGTACACATGCAACAAGGATGCAGTCAATATATAAAATATACCTAAGGTATCTTCATGCTAGAGAATAAACTAAACTAAATAAAACATGAAGTATTCAGACTAGATATATGAATAAAGCAACACCTAGAAAATTCTAAAGAATTATAAGCATGGCGAACATTCACCAAAAATTGTATGCATGCATACAATAAGTTTCGAACATTACCAAAATAATAATAAATAAATTACAATAAAAATGATCCAAATCTAATTAAAATAATAACACCCGACAAATATGTACGAACAATAATAATTCGGTACACCAATCAACTCGTACACATGGTAAGAATTTGCAAAGACTTGTACAGAGACATATCATAGGACTACGCGTGCACCAAAGAAAAATACCATCAAGATCAAATTATGTTTGACAATTTAAATAATCCTACAAATACATCTAATAAATCACATGAAACTCTATGTAAAAATATATGAGATGATTAGCATGCACTCCTAACATTATGAAATATTTAGGAGTAACTTCTAGACATGTCATGAACATGTGATAAATAACATATTAACGTGAAAGTTAACTGAACAAGAAACCCACTTGAATTTTACCCAAAACGACTATGATTAAATCCACCCCACAGCACACCTATTACAACGACAAACTAAACATACCATTGCATTCCTATGACCAAAACTATCATTTCATATGTTGACCTCAAGACCATCCGACGAACAGAAAATAAAAAGATATGTAGTTGCCACCAATCGATCTCGGTTTCGGACACACGCGGACAATGACATAGATAGGTTGAATCATGGTGTTTAGGAGATACTACAAGTGACGTTGAGAAGGCGTGCAAGTGGAATTGGGTAGAGGCTCACCGAGTTTGATGGAACGGTGCGGTGAACTCGGCGAACAGTGTCAACGAACATGTAAAATTGTTCGTGTGTGATCGACGGAATGAACCCTTTCTTCCCTGAATGAAGTTGTGGCATGGAGGAGAAGTTCCTGGCACAACATAACAGATGGGGATGGTCCAAATCATCAGGATCGAGCATCGGCGTCCATGGTTCTTCAAAAGTTCACTGAGAGTTCTTGGGGAAGGAGGAAAGGAACGAGGAGGAGAAGTGACAGGACTGAAAGGGAAGGCGGAGGCGCACATACATATCCTATATACTCCCTCCATTCCTAAATATAAGTCTTTTTAACATTTCAAATGAACTACAACATACGGATGCATGTACACATATTTTAGAGTGTAGATTCGCTCATTTTGCTTCTTATGTAGTCATTTGTTGAAATCTCTAAAAAGACTTATATTTAGGAGTAATTAAGAAGTTCATCCCCACTACTTGATTTATCTCAACATGCAACATAGACACATCAGCAATAGCCACGTCATACCTCATGTGGCCCATGCAGCCCACCTCCTCAGGCCCCACCAAATATTTTCACTGAAAGAAAAAACAAAATCTATTCCAATTTTTTTTTGAAAAAAAATCTATTCCAATCTTTAATATACGTATGGCCACAATTGTCCCTTCTGTTACTTCTCTATTTACCAGCGCACAAACCATACCGAGGGCCAGCCATCTCCCAATCTTTAACTCCGATTCTTTTCTCTCCCAATCAATTTATATTTGACTCTTCCTTCTCCAGTTGCTTCCTAAACATTTAATCCCCTCCTCCCCTGACCGTCTCTCCATTGTCGATCCACTCTGAACCACCGTGACTAGATTCATCTGCACCCAGCCAAGAGCAAACGAAGCAAAGAGATCGACCTGTGTGCAGTTTATTCGCCCAATCAATCACCTGCACTCCAGAAACAAATGGAAAGGAGATCACAAATAAACCAAGAAGAAGAGGGATGGATCTCACATGTGATGGCTGGGTAGGACGCACGGAGGAAGGCTGCAGCAAGTGGCTCCCGTACGGCACCGGGGCGATGTAGGAACAGAGGAGGGTGACTAAGGTAGGGTGAGTGGCATGCGGACGACTGCGGGGGTGACTGGGCGGGAGACCGTGGGCGCGACCGCGGCTATGCCGCCCCTTCCCTCCGGTGATCAACGGCGTGTCGGCGGCCGGTTTTGGGCCCTAGCCGATTCCGACGAGGACGAAGCGGACGGCGATGGGGATGGGATCCCGACAGCTTCTTCACCGTCACCGACACCGTCAGATCTCATCTATGAGTTTTTTTATTCAGGTTATGACGAAGATGAAGTGGCAACGACGATCGACAGTGTGTTGCCTCCTGATGATCCAGCAAGAATTGGACTTCACGCGAGAGAGAAGAAAGAGATGATCCGTCGTGTACTTCATCGGAGAACGGCGGCGACGGCGACCAGACCATGGAAGGGTCCCCTCCCTAAGGTAAGTCTTCCAAATCTTACGCTTTTCGATATGAGTAGGCCGGATTCATGGATTACTATTAAGAGGAGAAAAAATGCACGCCGAGCAATCGTTGGACCGGCGGCGGCGATGGCCACGGCATCCATGCTGGCAGTACAGGCGATCGGGATCTCGGCGGTGCGAGCGCACCTCTTGGGCCGTGATGGGCCGGCTCTGAGTGAGTCGGGGCCGCGAGTGGATGGGCCGGGGTTAGATGGGTATGTGGCCCAGGCTAAATCGGACCCTATACCTCTTCGTTGTGCCGTCCCATGCAGGTCTCCGATCGATCCTTCTCTTGTTCGTTTGCCGTCGCCTCTAGCTAGGGTTCCTCGGCGCGGGAAGCAGCGCACCTCTTGGGCCGTGATGGGCCGGCTCTGAGTGAGTCGGGGCCGCGAGTGGATGGGCCGGGGTTAGATGGGTATGTGGCCCAGGCTAAATCGGACCCTATACCTCTTCGTTGTGCCGTCCCATGCAGGTCTCCGATCGATCCTTCTCTTGTTCGTTTGCCGTCGCCTCTAGCTAGGGTTCCTCGGCGCGGGAAGCCGGGTTTCCCCGTGTGTGGTTCTGGACGAGCGAAGCAATCCTTCCCCTCATGCCCATGGTGGGCCGCGGGGCTGCTGCGCCGCCGGGCAAGAAACCGACCGCCTCGGGTGGAGCTAGTCGCGGCGGGGCTACACCGCCGCCGGCTGCGGGCGCCGGGCGTGGTGCCCCTGCTATGGCCGGCCCTAGGCCTTCGGTGGGTGAAGGGGCAGTGCATGGCTCTGTGGGACGCTGCAGTGGCTACCTGGGCGCTCGGCCGTCGGTGTAGGCCCCGGTAGTGCAGCCAGCGGCGGGTCGGGGCGGAGCAACCTACGCTCCTAGGCCACCGATGCAGGCTTGGCTATGGCTGCTACTGCGGGCCGGGGCGGTACGGACCAAGGATTGAGGCCGCCGGCCCCAGGGAACTAGGCTATGGCGCCCGACCTTCAACCTCGGGCTGCGCCGCCTCAGGCACCACTGCCTCAAAACATGGGTGCCGGAGGTGACAGTGGACTGCCCCGGGGACAATGGGGTGACGATGGATATAATGCGTATGGTGATGGCCAGCACCGTGGCTCGTCGTCGACGGGCGGTGGCCGCGGATTTGCTTGGCAGAGCGATGGTACAGCTGAGAGACCTTTTTGCGGTCCTCTGGGTGGTTTTGTTGAGTGGGCGTCCGGCCCTAACCATCGGCCCCGAGGTGGATACCGTGGCTATCGTGGTGGTAGAGGGGGTCGGTTCCGTAACCGTCAGCCTCCTCCGCCTGTTGTTGTCGAGCCGACGGCCTCCGTGGGGGAGGGCGACCCCGGACAGACGCCCGCACTGTCTGGCCAGGCGATGGAGGTGGTGACGGCGTTGGCCAATATAGAGATACCTGAGACTGAGACCGTAGCGACGGGCTCGACCGAGGCTACGGACAGGTCTGACTCTGATAGAGCATCCAAGTGGGCGCGTAAGAAAGAGAAGACGCTTTGTTATCGTTGTGGCGAGAAGGGCCACTTTATTGCTAAGTGTGTGGCGGAGCTCTGTGATACCTGCGGCAAGCCAGCTCATGCTTTAGGTGAATGCCTGATTTTTCGTGATCAGATACCGACTCTTACTATTTATGGACTGTATTGCGCTGAGTTGATGTTCTTTGAGTCTCCTAGTGCGAGGGAGATCCCAGAGGAGACCCAGAGCATGACCACTGGGGTTGTGAAAGTTACCAAAGGTGATGTCTCTGAGAATCAGATTGTGCAAAGGGTCAAGGAGCTAGCTCCTGGTGACTTCCAGTGGGAGCTTGTCGGTATCGAGGCCAACATTTTTAAGGTGGACTTTCCTTCTGTTGAAGATTGGCAAAGGGTTCTGAGCTTTGGGTTATGCAGAGTGCCTAGCACAGAGTGCATCCCGGAGTTCCATGAGTGGAAGAGGGTTGAGCCGTGTGGCAAGCCTCTTACTCAGGTCTAGTTACGTTTCTCCGGGGCTCCCTCGAAGCCGATGCAGGATGCTCGAGTCATGGCTAGCTTGGGATTCTTGGTCGGGAAAACGGAGAGAGTGGATATGGCCTTCACCCGAGCTCACAGAGTGGCCCGATTGCTGGTGATCGTGTTCTGGATATTGAGTTTGTGCCTGATGTGGTTAAGTGGACATATAGGGGCCAAATTTTTGACCTTGAGATTGAGTTTGAGGATGCCGATCTTTTCGCTGAGGCCATCAATGTGCCTGATGTTGACATGCACGAGGGAGATGACAGTGTGGGTGCTAAGGAGGCGCCAGTGGATGAGGCTGGACGAGAGGTGTCCAACGGTTCGGCGCCCGTTCCTCAGACGCCCGGGGACGGGGTGGCACCATCATCTTCGGTGCCCATGAGTACCCTAAGATTTGGGTCGTTTGAGCTAGCTTCTGCTCCTCCCCGACTCTGGAGCGATCAGGTGGAGTCCGATGATGTGTTGGAGCGCACGCTGCCTACACTGGATTTTGATGCTGTTGTGAGTCCCGTGCTTGGGGGCTCGGAGGTGATTCTTCCTGTGACGACCTTAGTCGAGGGAGGGGGGAGGAGTTTGGGCAGGTGGCCCCTCTTTATCCCTCTCTGATAGTTGCCTCACCTCAGGTGACGGATTCGACGATGGCGGTTATGACTAGGGGAGGGAGTCTGGGGCAGGTGACCTCGGCTCCTTCTCCTCCTATGGTGGTGACGGAGCCGTTGATGATGGTTGTGTCTAGGGGAGGGGGGCCGGGCCAGGTGGCTTCAGCTCCTTCTTCTCCTATGGCAGCGACGGAGCCATTGAGGACGGCTGTGCCTAGGGGAGAGGGCCTGGGGCAGGTGGCCTCGGCTCCCTCTTCTCCTCTCGTGGTGACGGAGCCGATGCTGATGGCTAGGCCTAGGTGAGGGAGTCCAGGGCAGGTGGGCTCGACTCCTTTTCCTTCTCTGGTCGCGCCTCTGGTGGCCGCGCCTCCGGTGGTGCCCGCGATTCCCACCAGCCAGAGGGCCGGGGTGGCATGGGAGCACGGGCAGGAGGCCCATTTTCTTACTTCTTCAGGCGCACCTGCGTCCCCGGGCCTCCATTCGAGGGCAACGACGACGGGGTTGTGGAACTCTCCACTTCTGCTTTTGACCGATACTTGGGAGGAGGTCATTGCTTATGGAGGGATTCCGGATCCGGTGTCTAGGGGGAGACGGATGAGCCGTCATCTCCAGGACCACCCGAAGGTTGATGGCATGCAGCAGCGGTGCGCCATGAGGGTGGCCAAGCTTTGTGACATTGAGGCCACTACTTGTATGTCGGTCAACACTTCTAATTCCATTCTGCATTTTTCTAATAGTGAGGTTATTAATAATGCAAGTCAATTAGGAGTTTCACAAGGGAGAAATGATAGTGAGATCTCTAATTCCGTAAATGATATTCTGGATTTGGAAGCGGAACATGATTTAGAAATGATTCGTAACTTAGCTGCGGTCAGGCCTATGAATGATTCTGAGATAGATGCGTTGGGGCTTAGGGTACTCGATAATTTTTGTGCGGATCTTGCACCACCCCGTCCTGAGTCAGAGGTAGAGGATGATACCTTTGATGATGCAATTGTTAGGTCCATGGAGCCCGTTTGTGAGGACCAGGTGGAGGATCAAAACAAGCCTAAACGCAAGTGGAAGCGGAAGATATATCCTGCGTCGGCGGTGTGTAGGAGTGCTAGGATTCGTACTACTAAAAATTTCATGATGAAATATGAAAGGAATCTTTTGGAATAGCAGAGGTCTGAAAGACTTGGCTAAGAGAAGGTTTCTTGCATACGCGTCTACCGAGTATAGGTTGGATTTTATTACACTCTTGGAAACTGGTAGAGATAATTTCTCTCCCCGGTTTCTTAGTACTTTATCGGGCGGTGTCGATTTTGATTGGCATTGCTTGCCTCCGAGAGGAAGATCGGGTGGGATCTTACTTGGAGTTAGATGCGATTCACTGGAAGTCTGAAGTGTAGTGATGGGAGATTTTGCAGTTAAGTTCTGGGTTAGGTCAAAGGCCGATGGGTTTAGTTGGGCTCTAGTGGCGGTTGATACGTCTCCAACGTATCTATAATTTTTGATTGCTCCATGCTATATTATCTACTGTTTTGGACATTATTGGGCTCTATTATCCACTTTTATATTATTTTTGGGACTAACCTATTAACCGGAGGCCCAACCCAGAATTGTTGTTTTTTGCCTGTTTTAGGGTTTCGAAGAAAAGGAATACCAAACGGAGTCCAAACGGAATGAAACCTTCGGGAACGTGATTTTCTCAATGAACAAGACCCAGGAGACTTGGACCCTACGTCAAGACACAAAAGAGGAGGTGTAACGCCCCAAATATACTTTCCATATTTGTATCCAACTCTTGCCGTTTCCGGCGCTAAGTTATATTTATTTCTCCGGGTGCCCGATCTTGGAACAAGTTAGGTCTCTGATATGTACTCGTGGTAGAGCTTGCGCTGAGATCAATAACTGCCGGTTCGTTGCTTCAGCCAATTCTAGTGAGGCTTCCCCAATTATCAATTCACGAAACCTCTCGATTTACGGAATCGCATGCATCCAATATATCGCCCAAGTCAAAGAACTCTGCCTCGAGCTCAAGTTCCACAATTGAGACTTGCTAAACTGATGTTCCCTGAGCTCTCAAATTATGCCAAAGCGCCAGTGCCTTTGCATGGTCTTTTTCTTAGTTCTCTTTGGATGGAGGGCGAAAACTCCAGTCGAGTTTTTTCGTCACGATGACCGATAAACAAGTCTATCCTGTTTGTATGTATGAGCTGTTGAGATCGAGTTCATCCATGCGCGCTGTAGAACGGTTCTGCGGTGCGCCTTGCCGCGAGGCCAAAGAGACATTGGACAGTGGTATTCATATGAACAAAGCTTGTTCTGGATGCGTGTCTTTCGTAGGCTTTTCATTCTGCTCGTTCTCTGAATTTCGATCTTGACTGTTTCCACCCATACGGAGGAATTAAGGTGATCCGGAGAATAGTAGCAACCTCTTTGGCGTTGCTATCGAGACAGCTCTCGACTGTTGTGGGATAGTTAGTACCGTTATTTGTAGATCTTGTATGGTTTTTGTTCACTGGCACTGTTACAATAGCATTTCGTCAATACCGTCACTCTGTGTACCTCTACCTTCTCGTTTCCTAAAATACTGATCCAACCACCAGGTCCATCAACGCAGTACTAGCCGGAGATGAGACGCCACCACTTTCTTGCTATCGAGTTAGCTTCTTCAGCTCCTTCAACTCTTCAGGTCCAGCTTGGAGACTTTCACACAGTGCTTTCTGTTCGTGCCAGTTCAAGTTTTGCCATTAGACGTTTTCATTGGCCTCCGAGCTCCGGAGCCTCTCTGAAAGTCTCGACGCAAACCCACCTCGACATGCCAAACATATTGGAGCACCAGAGACAGCCAGCCCATAACCAATCCAAAAAGCAACGCACCCATAACTCCTGCTGTATAACCAGTCACAGACCAAAACGTGTCCATGAAAATAAAATCGGAAATCCACTGTGAATCGCACACGGTGGCGAAAACCGCACACTCTTCTTCATTAGGGAACCTTTCGTCCATGATGCTAATCACACTGCATACTTGATGACAAAAGTAAACCCTACTATGCAGCGGAGCCGGCCTAAGATACGGTCGCAACACGCCCCTCAACCAATAGATCTCCTTCGGGCACAGACGACTGCGGATTGCTTCCCCCACTCATCGGACGGCGCGCCCACTGTCCGGACGGCCATCACAGCGACCTCCCCGAGCACAGACAGGCCAGCCAGAACCACCCGGGCGGGCACCAACCAAACCAGCGCGAGACAACGGCACAAGAACCAGGCGAGAACAGCGCACGAGAAAACAAAGCCGGACGAGAACACGCTGCGGAAAGGAAAAACCGGGACAGCCGGTCGCAGAGCGGGCCCCGACGTCCGGGGCCCACGAGAACACGGACAACCGCCGCCGCCGCCCGCACGGCAGACTGAGGGCTCACCACGTGGCGCCGCGCCTCCACCGCCGCCGCGGCCCGCCAGGCCCGGGGACGGCCCCCGCGAGCCCGCGCCCCCGCGCCTCCTCCTTTCCCCGAGCGCCGCCGCCTTCCGCGCCTCCGGCGACCGGCGCCGCCGCGGGACGCCATCGCCGCCGCCGCACCGCCGTGCGCGCCCTTGCCGGCCGGCGCCCGTAGCGCCGCCGGACCACCGCCGCCTCCGCCCGCGGGCCTCCGCGCCACCGCGCCGGGCGCCACCGCCCCGGCGACCACCGGATCCGCCCCGGCCGGCCTCCTCCCGCGTCTCCGGCGGCCAAGTTCCGGCCAGCTACAGTGATCCCCGGCGTTCCTCGATCCGCGTGCCGATCTGGATCTGGATCTGGATCGGGTTGACCTCTCCCCGAAACCCTAATCTCCATATTTTTTTGCATTCTTTGACTGCTTCGTATCTCCGCAACCGTAGCTTCCGTTTTGGGCGTATGATATATCAAAATCTTCGTCGACATGTACATCATTTCATTCCATTGCATCATTTGCATTTGAGGTCATCTTGTTGCCCAAAATGCTGTTAGAAGGAGGCTTCGTGAGTTAAATTGCAGATCCGTTAGTTCATCATGCACTTTTGTCATTTTTGCCATGTTTAATTCGTGCATGATATCGCACGTCCAGGCTGGCCTCGTCCGCGCACTGTTGGGCACTGCAATTTCTAACCTCCCTTTGTCTTCTTTTCACATGGCAGGCTGACCACCCCGACTACAGATGTCGCTGTCCAAGCTCAAGGACCTGGCTCTCTATAGGGCGAACACCTGCGGTGTCCTGCTGTCCTCCCTGGACTGCCAAACCCAGAAACACAACCCGTCAGCGGGTACACACCCATCACAACCAATGCGGCAGATGGTAGGTGTACGTGGATTTGGAGCTGCCATTCCAAGACTTTAATGATCCTTCATCGACAGTAACGCTCTCCGCGAACCTAAATTTGAGACGATAAGAATTGCATATCGTACGCCGCCAGCTCGTTTCTGACGTCCACGGCGGAACAAGCCGAACAACATGCCATCTTTGAGAACATCTGCAGTAAGCGGGGAGTTTGACTACTTGTATGCTCTCTGTCCTCTTGATTTATCCCATCGCCTTCGTCAGTTTCACACGTGTGGCTCGACTCTCCGAGCTATATGCCTACAGATAACGCGTCTCACCTCTGCCCTCGTCGACTACTCTTGGCAAGACTCGTCGCGCCATGCGTCCTGCGCCCATGCCTCTGCCACGGTACAGATGTGTCCTGCACACCTCTCAATGCTTGTGTCCGTGCATGCTTGTCACCGTGTGAGAGGCGAGACCGAATACGCCTGAGTCTTATATCTGGCATCTATAGCTTTACGCTGCTGGCTGCTCAACCAGGTTAGATGCATCGAGCCACGTACGGCCCTCGCTGAGTACACTCTATCAGTAATGCTCCACGTATCTCCTAGAGTGCCTGAAAACACGATTGAAACGGAGCCCGGAAGGTGTTATAGCGTCATGTTGTGACTCCCAGCCATAGAAAACTATTTGTGGAACCGCTTTGTAGGTCAGCCCCCAGGTCAACTTATGCCGCCTACTCCCTTTGTCTACCTAATAGCTTAATTAGGCTAAGACTGCCAGTAAGCGCATTATTATTGCAGCTTACTCGTCATGATTATTCATGACTGTACGACGCCATCCGGTATCCGATTTTGACAATGCTCAAACGACGAGCCACGCCCAGGAACATCGAAGAAACCGGGGCAGCTGTCCGCGGATCAATGTAAACGATTCCGAGCACCAGTCCGGTGGAGAAGTAAGGTGGAAGGGTTCAACTAACGTCCTATGAAGATCATCCTTGTGAGGTGCAAATGACTTAGGCCTTTATGGGCCATGCATTGTGCGGAACCTTCGTGTGCGCGCTACATGGATGTTTTATTGCCTATGGCATCATGCTGGTCTTGTAAGCGATTTGTGTACGGGTCATGCCAGTGAATTGTTTTTGTTTAGGTGGTACGGTAGAGCGATGTGCGATTTGTTGCAGTGTAGGATGCCTACTTGCGTAGAGTCGAGACCAGGGTGTCATCCTGTTAAGCGCGCATTCCAGAACCGTAACTCCGATCCAATGATCTTATATCGTTTTTATCAAGCGTTTTCACCCCCCCTGTCGCGCGCCGTGCAACTTGTAGATCGTCACTGAGTTCAATGAATCACATGGGATAGATGCAATGGAAGCGTTAACTATTTTCCGCAGCCCCTTACATGCAAAAACACGCAAATCAGGATGATGATGATGATAGGAATCAAAACTGGTCTCGTGTGTACTGATTCTCAACAGTTTCCCTAGGCACAACCTGATTAATTAGCACGTTGCTTTTGGCCATGTCAGGGAATATTAAAGATGATTAACTGGTCACCATTCCGCAAGAAATTAAGAGGGTGCTTGGATATGTTTTAGTCTCATGACTAAAAATAGTGAGACTAAAACTTGCTAGTCTCACCCATGCTTGGATCCAAATACTAAAGAGACTAAAATCAAGTTAATTAGATTCTATTATTATCCAAATCCTTCATCCAGAAACTCCAGTAGTTGTATGTTACCAAACAAAGGAAACGGGCGTAGCAAATAAATGCTAATCAAGAAGCACTTCAAACGTGAGAACCAAATCCGCACATTTTATTAGTAGAGTAGCACGCCTATACTATATATATAGGTCCCTAAGACTAGTCTTAGCCCCACTTTACTCACTGTGACATAACTTATTTCAGCGTCTTATTCCAAGGACTATTTGTACGTCTGCACTATATATATGTCTCTTTAAGAGGGCTAAAGTTCTCATAAAGCACGTGTGGACTAAAAATAATAGACACTAGTATCTATGGCTAAAAAACCTTATAATCAAAGTCACAACCCTCAGCTATCATGGGGGATATATGATTACTCCCTCTCTTTCCCCTCGCATAATTCCCCCTTTATACGGCGACGCGTCCCCTCCTGTTCCCTCGTTCTTCCCCATATGCGCTTCTCTTCTTCCCCCCACCGCGTCGTCCGACAAAGCGCAGCCTCCGCAGACCAGAGACGCCACCCGCTCCCCATAACCCCGCCCTCACTCCCTCCCCGCCAATCCTACGCCCCTCCGCCACTCCCCGTCCCCCTACCGCCTACCATTGTCCCGGAGGTTGGTCAAAGTATCTGATTTAGGATGCGGACAACTTATGACACCTGAGCGGAAGGAAATTCGACCCTCACACCTTACTATTCTCAATCAAGTACTCTCGTCTACTCGCCAACATAGTCAACTTACCCTAGCTTCGCACACAGCCGGTGCCCTAGCCCATGTCCGATTACCGCCAGCTACATGTCTAGGCATTACGAAGGCATACAGAGAAGCTCTACAGAACGATAAGAGCGAGCAAACTAGCATAGCAAAGATAGTAGTGATTTCGAGGGTATGATCATCTTGCCTGCACAGTTGTCAGAGTTTACTGGATCCTCACAAGCAAACTCAACGGGCTCCTCGGTAGCGAACTCGTCTCCCGGCTCTACCCAACAAGACAAACAAGCAACAAGGATACAATCAACCACGTGCAAGACCAAGCAATATGATGAAATGATGACATGCTATGCGGGATGCGATGCGGGATGCAAAATGCAAGATATGACAGGAAATGCATGAACCTGGCCTCAACTTTGAATTCCAAGGGTGCCACTGGATAGAGGGGATGAAATCGCTTGAAAACGATATAAAGATCGTTGGAATCGGAGTTACGGTTTGGAAATGGCAAGCGTTTTAAGATATGACACCGGTCTGCGATTTACAGCAAGTAGGCATCTAAATGCAACGAAATAAACATGCTACAGCCACCAAACATGAAAACAAAATACATGGCAGTTATGTACACAAGATGGTTAACAAAACACTAGCACTGAGCCATAGGCAAATTCATCCATTAAGAGGTTCAAACAAGCATGGTAAAAATGAATATGCAAAACAGATTCCAGACTTGGTGAAATTAACACTAGCCTGAAATTTCAGATCACGATGCTCTCTTTGGAGCAGCAAAACAACATGATAAATGACCTGAACATGACAAGTAAGAACATGGCATGGAGCTACTCAACAATCTTAACAAAACACCCAAAGTGACCTGGGGTCAAAAGGGTTCACAAAATACTCTACCGAGCTCACGAACATAGCTCGAACACAATCAGTTTTCAGACTTTGTGAAAACTGAGACATGCAGAAATTGTAACTCACGAAGGCATCTAAACGAGCTCGATGCACTCACTACGGTGCAAGTCATGGCAAGGAAAGCATATATCCAGAAAGAAGACACAATATGCTAGCTACACATGGCAAGAACAAAGGCATAGCATGCATGGAACACTAACGGTACCATCGGCAAAATCGCAAACAAGTTGACGATCTGCCCAGATTAACAACGAAGCAAAAGTTGAGCTCGATTGAGTCAACCTAGAGCACTCCACATATGCAAACAAAGACATGGATGGATAGAGCATAACATAAATATCAAAACTCCCTTACTGATCATCCTCAAAAGAGGCACGGATCACTAGGAAACAAGCTGGACATATAGCATCATGAACTAAAATATCCCAGACTTAGTGAAAATCACTAAGTCCCTGAAATCAGCAATCTCAGGTACCTCTCTTCGCAAGCTTGCACAAGACAACACACACATCCTAAAAATGCATGGGTGGCACCTCTGGAAAGAAGACAAAATGCTTAACAATTCATCCCAAAGGGGCACAGGCATATCATGCACGAATTAAACATGGCAAAAATGACAAAAGTGCATGATGAACTAACGGATCTGCAATTTAACTCACGAAGCCTCCTTCTAACAGCATATTTGGGCAACAAGATGACCTCAAATGCAAATGATGCAATGGAATTAAATGATGTACATGTCGAGACGAAAGATTTTGATATATCATACGCCCAAAACGGAGCTACGGTTGCGGAGATACGACCAGTCAAAGAATGCAAAAATAAATAAATATGGAGATTAGGGTTTCGGGGAGAGGTCAACCCGATCCAGATCCAGATCCAGATCGGCACGCGGATCGAGGAACGCCGGGGATCACTGTAGCTGGCCGGAACTTGGCCGCCGGAGACGCGGGAGGAGGCCGGCCGGGGCGGATCCGGTGGTCGCCGGGGCGGTGGCGCCCGGAGGCCCGCGGGCGGAGGCGGCGGTGGTCCGGCGGCGCTACGGGCGCCGGCCGGCAAGGGCGCGCACGGCGGTGCGGCGGCGGCGATGGCGTCCCGCGGCGGCGCCGGTCGCCGGAGGCGCGGAAGGCGGCGGCGCTCGGGGAAAGGAGGAGGCGCGGGGGCGCGGGCTCGCGGGGGCCGTCCCCGGGCCTGGCGGGCCGCGGCGGCGGTGGAGGCGCGGCTGCCACGTGGTGAGCCCTCAGTGGCTGCGGGCGGCGGCGGCGTTGTCCGAGCCGGACGGACATGTCCGGCTCGGCGCGGGGATTTTTAGGGTTTCGGAGGTGGAAGACGATCCGAAAACGGAGGGGCCTTTAAATAGGCATAGAGGGAGCTAGGAGAGTCCAAAAAGAGGTGCGGTTTTCGCCCACGCGATCGTGATCGAACGCTCTAGGACATGGAGTAGAGTTTGGTGGGTTTTGGCCAAATTGGAGGGGGTTGTTGGGCTGCAACACACACGAGGCCTTTTCGGTCCCTCGGTTAACCGTTGGAGTATCAAACGAAGTCCAAATGGTACAAAACTTGACAGGCGGTCCACCGGTAGTAACCCAAGGGCCGCTTCAAGTCCTCGGGTCCAATCCGGAAACGTTTAATCCCCACACGCGAAAGAAAGCTAGAAATGACCACCGGAGGAGAACGAAGCGCCGGAATGCAAAACGGACAACGGGGAAAATGCTCGAATGCATGAGATGAACACGTATGCAAATGCAATGCACATGATGACATGATATGAGATGCATGAAAACGAAAGCAACACACGGAGACAAAACCCGAACCCGAGAAATAAATATAACTTAGCGCCGGAAACGGCAAGAGTTGGATACAAATATGGAAAGTATATTTGGGGCGTTACACCTCCTCTTTTGTGTCTTGACGTAGGGTCCAAGTCTCCTGGGTCTTGTTCATTGAGAAAATCACGTTCCCGAAGGTTTCATTCCGTTTGGACTCCGTTTGGTATTCCTTTTCTTCGAAACCCTAAAACAGGCAAAAAACAACAATTCTGGGTGGGCCTCCGGTTAATAGGTTAGTCCCAAAAATAATATAAAAGTGGATAATAAAGCCCAATAATGTCCAAAACAGTAGATAATATAGCATGGAGCAATCAAAAATTATAGATACGTTGGAGACGTATCAACCGCCACTAGAGCCCAACTAAACCCATCGGCCTTTGACCTAACCCAGAACTTAACTGCAAAATCTCCCATCACTACACTTCAGACTTCCAGTGAATCGCATCTAACTCCAAGTAAGATCCCACCCGATCTTCCTCTCGGAGGCAAGCAATGCCAATCAAAATCGACACCGCCCGATAAAGTACTAAGAAACCGGGGAGAGAAATTATCTCTACCAGTTTCCAAGAGTGTAATAAAATCCAACCTATACTCGGTAGACGCGTATGCAAGAAACCTTCTCTTAGCCAAGTCTTTCAGACCTCTGCTATTCCAAAAGATTCCTTTCATATTTCATCATGAAATTTTTAGTAGTACGAATCCTAGCACTCCTACACACCGCCGACGCAGGATATATCTTCCGCTTCCACTTGCGTTTAGGCTTGTTTTGATCCTCCACCTGGTCCTCACAAACGGGCTCCATGGACCTAACAATTGCATCATCAAAGGTATCATCCTCTACCTCTGACTCAGGACTTGGTGGTGCAAGATCCGCACAAAAATTATCGAGTACCCTAAGCCCCAACGCATCTATCTCAGAATCATTCATAGGCCTGACCGCAGCTAAGTTACGAATCATTTCTAAATCATGTTCCGCTTCCAAATCCAGAATATCATTTACGGAATTAGAGATCTCACTATCATTTCTCCCTTGTGAAACTCCTAATTGACTTGCATTATTAATAACCTCATTATTAGAAAAATGCAGAATGAAATTAGAAGTGTTGACCGACATACAAGTAGTGGCCTCAATGTCACAAAGCTTGGCCACCCTCATGGCGCACCGCTGATGCATGCCATCAACCTTCGGGTGGTCCTGGAGATGACGGCTCATCCGTCTCCCCCTAGACACCGGATCCGGAATCCCTCCATAAGCAATGACCTCCTCCCAAGTATCGGTCAAAAGCAGAAGTGGAGAGTTCCACAACCCCGTCGTCGTTGCCCTCGAATGGAGGCCCGGGGACGCAGGTGCGCCTGAAGAAGTAAGAAAATGGGCCTCCTGCCCGTGCTCCCATGCCACCCCGGCCCTCTGGCTGGTGGGAATCGCGGGCACCACCGGAGGCGCGGCCACCAGAGGCGCGACCAGAGAAGGAAAAGGAGTCGAGCCCACCTGCCCTGGACTCCCTCACCTAGGCCTAGCCATCAGCATCGGCTCCGTCACCACGAGAGGAGAAGAGGGAGCCGAGGCCACCTGCCCCAGGCCCTCTCCCCTAGGCACAGCCGTCCTCAATGGCTCCGTCGCTGCCATAGGAGAAGAAGGAGCTGAAGCCACCTGGCCCGGCCCCCCTCCCCTAGACACAACCATCATCAACGGCTCCGTCACCACCATAGGAGGAGAAGGAGCCGAGGTCACCTGCCCCAGACTCCCTCCCCTAGTCATAACCGCCATCGTCGAATCCGTCACCTGAGGTGAGGCAACTATCAGAGAGGGATAAAGAGGGGCCACCTGCCCAAACTCCTCCCCCCTCCCTCGACTAAGGTCGTCACAGGAAGAATCACCTCCGAGCCCCCAAGCACGGGACTCACAACAGCATCAAAATCCAGTGTAGGCAGCGTGCGCTCCAACACATCATCGGACTCCACCTGATCGCTCCAGAGTCGGGGAGGAGCAGAAGCTAGCTCAAACGACCCAAATCTTAGGGTACTCATGGGCACCGAAGATGATGGTGCCACCCCGTCCCCGGGCGTCTGAGGAACGGGCGCCGAACCGTTGGACACCTCTCGTCCAGCCTCATCCACTGGCGCCTCCTTAGCACCCACACTGTCATCTCCCTCGTGCATGTCAACATCAGGCACATTGATGGCCTCAGCGAAAAGATCGGCATCCTCAAACTCAATCTCAAGGTCAAAAATTTGGCCCCTATATGTCCACTTAACCACATCAGGCACAAACTCAATATCCAGAACACGATCACCAGCAATCGGGCCACTCTGTGAGCTCGGGTGAAGGCCATATCCACTCTCTCCGTTTTCCCGACCAAGAATCCCAAGCTAGCCATGACTCGAGCATCCTGCATCGGCTTCGAGGGAGCCCCGGAGAAACGTAACTAGACCTGAGTAAGAGGCTTGCCACACGGCTCAACCCTCTTCCACTCATGGAACTCCGGGATGCACTCTGTGCTAGGCACTCTGCATAACCCAAAGCTCAGAACCCTTTGCCAATCTTCAACAGAAGGAAAGTCCACCTTAAAAATGTTGGCCTCGATACCGACAAGCTCCCACTGGAAGTCACCAGGAGCTAGCTCCTTGACCCTTTGCACAATCTGATTCTCAGAGACATCACCTTTGGTAACTTTCACAACCCCAGTGGTCATGCTCTGGGTCTCCTCTGGGATCTCCCTCGCACTAGGAGACTCAAAGAACATCAACTCAGCGCAATACAGTCCATAAATAGTAAGAGTCGGTATCTGATCACGAAAAATCAGGCATTCACCTAAAGCATGAGCTGGCTTGCCGCAGGTATCACAGAGCTCCGCCACACACTTAGCAATAAAGTGGCCCTTCTCGCCACAACGATAACAAAGCGTCTTCTCTTTCTTACGCGCCCACTTGGATGCTCTATCAGAGTCAGACCTGTCCGTAGCCTCGGTCGAGCCCGTCGCTACGGTCTCAGTCTCAGGTATCTCTATATTGGCCAACGCCGTCACCACCTCCATCGCCTGGCCAGACAGTGCGGGCGTCTGTCCGGGGTCGCCCTCCCCCACGGAGGCCGTCGGCTCGACAACAACAGGCGGAGGAGGCTGACGGTTACGGAACCGACCCCCTCTACCACCACGATAGCCACGGTATCCACCTCGGGGCCGATGGTTAGGGCCGGACGCCCACTCAACAAAACCACCCAGAGGACCGCAAAAAGGTCTCTCAGCTGTACCATCGCTCTGCCAAGCAAATCCGCGGCCACCGCCCGTCGACGACGAGCCACGGTGCTGGCCATCACCATACGCATTATATCCATCGTCACCCCATTGTCCCCGGGGCAGTCCACTGTCACCTCCGGCACCCATGTTTTGAGGCAGTGGTGCCTGAGGCGGCGCAGCCCGAGGTTGAAGGTCGGGCGCCATAGCCTAGTTCCCTGGGGCCGGCGGCCTCAATCCTTGGTCCGTACCGCCCCGGCCCGCAGTAGCAGCCATAGCCAAGCCTTGACTCGGTGGCCTAGGAGCGTAGGTTGCTCCGCCCCGACCCGTCGTCCCCTGCACTACCGGGGCCTACACCGACGGCCGAGCGCCCAGGTAGCCACTGCAGCGTCCCACAGAGCCATGCACTGCCCCTTCACCCACCGAAGGCCTAGGGCCGGCCATAGCAGGGGCACCACGCCCGGCGCCCGCAGCCGGCGGCGGTGTAGCCCCGCCGCGACTAGCTCCACCCGAGGCGGTCGGTTTCTTGCCCGGCGGCGCAGCAGCCCCGCGGCCCACCATGGGCATGAGGGGAAGGATTGCTTCGCTCGTCCAGAACCACACACGGGGAAACCCGGCTTCCCGCGCCGAGGAACCCTAGCTAGAGGCGACGGCAAACGAACAAGAGAAGGATCGATCGGAGACCTGCATGGGACGGCACAACGAAGAGGTATAGGGTCCGATTTAGCCTGGGCCACATACCCATCTAACCCCGGCCCATCCACTCGCGGCCCCGACTCACTCAGAGCCGGCCCATCACGGCCCAAGAGGTGCGCTGCTTCCCGCGCCGAGGAACCCTAGCTAGAGGCGACGGCAAACGAACAAGAGAAGGATCGATCGGAGACCTGCATGGGACGGCACAACGAAGAGGTATAGGGTCCGATTTAGCCTGGGCCACATACCCATCTAACCCCGGCCCATCCACTCGCGGCCCCGACTCACTCAGAGCCGGCCCATCACGGCCCAAGAGGTGCGCTCGCACCGCCGAGATCCCGATCGCCTGTACTGCCAGCATGGATGCCGTGGCCATCGCCGCCGCCGGTCCAACGATTGCTCGGCGTGCATTTTTTCTCCTCTTAATAGTAATCCATGAATCCGGCCTACTCATATCGAAAAGCGTAAGATTTGGAAGACTTACCTTAGGGAGGGGACCCTTCCATGGTCTGGTCGCCGTCGCCGCCGTTCTCCGATGAACTACACGACGGATCATCTCTTTCTTCTCTCTCGCGTGAAGTCCAATTCTTGCTGGATCATCAGGAGGCAACACACTGTCGATCGTCGTTGCCACTTCATCTTCGTCATAACCTGAATAAAAAAACTCATAGATGAGATCTGACGGTGTCGGTGACGGTGAAGAAGCTGTCGGGATCCCATCCCCATCGCCGTCCGCTTCGTCCTCGTCGGAATCGGCTAGGGCCCAAAACCGGCCGCCGACACGCCGTTGATCACCGGAGGGAAGGGGCGGCATAGCCGCGGTCGCGCCCACGGTCTCCCGCCCAGTCACCCCCGCAGTCGTCCGCATGCCACTCACCCTACCTTAGTCACCCTCCTCTGTTCCTACATCGCCCCGGTGCCGTACGGGAGCCACTTGCTGCAGCCTTCCTCCGTGCGTCCTACCCAGCCATCACATGTGAGATCCATCCCTCTTCTTCTTGGTTTATTTGTGATCTCCTTTCCATTTGTTTCTGGAGTGCAGGTGATTGATTGGGCGAATAAACTGCACACAGGTCGATCTCTTTGCTTCGTTTGCTCTTGGCTGGGTGCAGATGAATCTAGTCACGGTGGTTCAGAGTGGATCGACAATGGAGAGACGGTCAGGGGAGGAGGGGATTAAATGTTTAGGAAGCAACTGGAGAAGGAAGAGTCAAATATAAATTGATTGGGAGAGAAAAGAATCGGAGTTAAAGATTGGGAGATGGCTGGCCCTCGGTATGGTTTGTGCGCTGGTAAATAGAGAAGTAACAGAAGGGACAATTGTGGCCATACGTATATTAAAGATTGGAATAGATTTTTTTTCAAAAAAAAATTGGAATAGATTTTGTTTTTTCTTTCAGTGAAAATATTTGGTGGGGCCTGAGGAGGTGGGCTGCATGGGCCACATGAGGTATGACGTGGCTATTGCTGATGTGTCTATGTTGCATGTTGAGATAAATCAAGTAGTGGGGATGAACTTCTTAATTACTCCTAAATATAAGTCTTTTTAGAGATTTCAACAAATGACTACATAAGAAGCAAAATGAGCGAATCTACACTCTAAAATATGTGTACATGCATCCGTATGTTGTAGTTCATTTGAAATGTTAAAAAGACTTATATTTAGGAATGGAGGGAGTATATAGGATATGTATGTGCGCCTCCGCCTTCCCTTTCAGTCCTGTCACTTCTCCTCCTCGTTCCTTTCCTCCTTCCCCAAGAACTCTCAGTGAACTTTTGAAGAACCATGGACGCCGATGCTCGATCCTGATGATTTGGACCATCCCCATCTGTTATGTTGTGCCAGGAACTTCTCCTCCATGCCACAACTTCATTCAGGGAAGAAAGGGTTCATTCCGTCGATCACACACGAACAATTTTACATGTTCGTTGACACTGTTCGCCGAGTTCACCGCACCGTTCCATCAAACTCGGTGAGCCTCTACCCAATTCCACTTGCACGCCTTCTCAACGTCACTTGTAGTATCTCCTAAACACCATGATTCAACCTATCTATGTCATTGTCCGCGTGTGTCCGAAACCGAGATCGATTGGTGGCAACTACATATCTTTTTATTTTCTGTTCGTCGGATGGTCTTGAGGTCAACATATGAAATGATAGTTTTGGTCATAGGAATGCAATGGTATGTTTAGTTTGTCGTTGTAATAGGTGTGCTGTGGGGTGGATTTAATCATAGTCGTTTTGGGTAAAATTCAAGTGGGTTTCTTGTTCAGTTAACTTTCACGTTAATATGTTATTTATCACATGTTCATGACATGTCTAGAAGTTACTCCTAAATATTTCATAATGTTAGGAGTGCATGCTAATCATCTCATATATTTTTACATAGAGTTTCATGTGATTTATTAGATGTATTTGTAGGATTATTTAAATTGTCAAACATAATTTGATCTTGATGGTATTTTTCTTTGGTGCACGCGTAGTCCTATGATATGTCTCTGTACAAGTCTTTGCAAATTCTTACCATGTGTACGAGTTGATTGGTGTACCGAATTATTATTGTTCGTACATATTTGTCGGGTGTTATTATTTTAATTAGATTTGGATCATTTTTATTGTAATTTATTTATTATTATTTTGGTAATGTTCGAAACTTATTGTATGCATGCATACAATTTTTGGTGAATGTTCGCCATGCTTATAATTCTTTAGAATTTTCTAGGTGTTGCTTTATTCATATATCTAGTCTGAATACTTCATGTTTTATTTAGTTTAGTTTATTCTCTAGCATGAAGATACCTTAGGTATATTTTATATATTGACTGCATCCTTGTTGCATGTGTACTTGTCGTTTTGAAGTCATATCATGCGATACTCTAGGTGATGTTTATTTAAATTATTTGTGTTACCTAGTTTTATTACTAGTGGTTATGAATTGGTATGTGATCGACCATTGTCATATTACTTGTTGTAGGTCTATTGTTTTGCATTTATATTATGTGTTATCATGCATGGAGATCATTACTTTTGTAGAGTGTGAGGATTGCGTTTTACAGTGTAGCATTTCTCATTTCTTAGATGTTTGTTATCCAAGATTACATGGTTGGTTGCTTTATGTCACATTTTATTTGTATTGCTACATATAGTTTATGCATGTGATTTAGTTTATTACATCTTGTTCATTATCCTAGGTGTTTTATTTACCTAGGATGGTAGCTATGCCTGCTTAGTTGGTTGTCATATCTTGTTAGCACTTTCCCAAGTCATGCATGTTCTACTATATGTTCCACATGTGTTATAAGATAGATACTTTGTACTTTATGATCACACATATGGTTAGACTTCACTTGCTAGAGGTACATGTTAGTAGTTTATGATTTCATACATTTTAATTAAGAAGGATCTGTAACGCCCCGATACCGATGTGCCAAGTGTCCTCTAGTTATTCGCTGTTGTTGCTTTGTCATTGCTTGCGTGTCATGCATTGCATATCATGTCATCATGTGCATTGCATTTCATACATGTTTGTCTCATGCATCCGAGCATTTTCCCCGTTGTCCATTTTGCAATCCGGCGCTCCTATGTCATCCGGTGTCCTTTTCTACCTTCTTTTCATGTGTGGGGATTAAACATTTCCGGATTGGACCGAGACTTGCCAAGCGGCCTTGGTTTACTACCGGTAGACCGCCTGTCAAGTTTCGTACCATTTGGACTTCGTTTGATGCTCCAACGGTTAACCAAGGGACCGAGAAGGCCTTGTGTGTGTTGCAGCCCAACACCCTTCCAATTTGGCCCAAAACCCACCTAAACCCTCTCCATCATATAGAGTGTTTGATCACGATCGCGTGGCCGAAAACCGCACCTCATTTGGACTCTTCCTAGCTCCCTCTATGCCTATAAATAGCCCCTCCTCCGAAATTTCGGATCTCTTCCCCCCGAAACCCTAAATTTCATCTCTCTCCTCGCCGCCGCCGGATGAAATCCGGATGGCCGGACACGCCCGACCTGCGCAGCGCCGCCGCCCG